>NC_057389.1:87265514-87268790 GCF_019320065.1 Cervus canadensis | reverse complement strand
GAGATCCACACCCTCAGCTCACTCCAGGCACTTCCAGAGGAGGCGGACGGGATGGCCCCTTCTCCTTCTCTCCAGAACCAGTTGTGATCCCAACATGAGAGCTCTTGAAAGAAAACCTGGGAAGAGGCAAACCCAGGTGGCAGGGCAGGCAGCAGGGCTCCCAGGGAAGCTGCTGGAGGGAGTAGGGTGGTGGCTTCTGCCTCCATGAGAGGTGTCCTGAGGGGCCGCATGGCTAGGCGGTGTCTTTCCCCCTGATTCCCAAACCATCCTTGACCTCTGACCCCCACCCATCTGGTCTGTCCCTCAGCCTCCTCCCAAGCTGCCCAACGGTGTGTTCACCCAGGACTTCCAGGAGTTTGTAAATAAATGGTAAGATGGGGCGGGTTGGGGGAGCAGGCTGCCTGCTTCCTGGGGTGACGGCCAGGGCCTTGGGGATGCTAGATGATGGCAGCATCTGGTGGGACTCGAGCTCACCTGAGAATCGGCCCCCCTCCCAAAGCTGCTGAGTCTCATCCCAACTTATCCCCGCCACCCCAAGTGAAACCAGACCCTTTGGAAATCACACAATTTCCACCCTGCCTTCTGCCAGCAGGCACCCCAGTTTGTTGGCCCTTCAAGCCCGTCACCTCCCAGCTCCCAGGTCAGCCTTCGAAGCCTGCTTCAGGGAGACAGCCCTCTTCCCCCCCTGTGGGTGATGCGGCCTCAAGCCAGCGGACCGTGGCCCCAGAGGGCCGGTCTGCCGGGCGCCCCGCGTGTTCAGATGCACACATGGCATCCCGGGCTTGCATGTCCTGCAGCCGATCTGCGGCTCTGGGTGCCGCCATCCCCCACTACCCTGTGAACCTCTCTGTGCCCCGGGAGGCTGTCAGTTTAAAGAACCGCCACTCAGCCCTGAGCTGCCCTGAACAACTGCCTTTACATAGTTCTGCTTTTCTGAAGGAAAAACATCCATTTTGACACTTGGACTTGAGCTTGGGGTTTTTTATTAGACGTTTAGCTGCGGTTGCTACTAGGCCTCTGAGCAAGCAGCAGCCTGGGGCTTTCCCACCCTCTGTCCCTTTCCCTCTTGTCCTGGCCCCAGGCCCTCGCCCTTCCCTCCCGGGCCAGGCATCCTGCTCTCACACCAAAGGGTGCAGTGGGGCCCCTCGCCCCCACGGTCCAGTCGGCCAAGGGCAGAAGGATGCAGGCTCCTCCCCTCGGCACTGACTGCCTGCTTCTCCTCTCTCCCACCTCCTGGGACCTGCAGCCTAATTAAGAACCCAGCTGAGCGAGCAGACCTGAAGATGCTCATGGTGAGTGACACCCAAATTTTGAAGATTCGGGGGTCCCTGGCAGGCCCTCCGTGCCCCAAGTGAATACCTGAGCGGGCTCTGATGACGTGGGCTGGCATATGGAGGCCAGGCGAGCTGCAGAACCCATGTGGGTCTCCCTGGCTCACTGGAGAGTTCCATGCAGACCAGCCGAGGTCCCCCCAGCTCCCCACAGACAGAAGGGCCTGCATGCCCTGGGCTAGGGCTCAGAATGAGTGGCCTCTGAGGCGTTGGGGGCACCGCAGGGGTATCTGCCTTCCTCTAAACCATACTGCTCACCAGAACTGACCTTCTACCAGCAGGACTGCCTGCCAGCCTTAGGTGGCCATCACAGCACCTTCCACCCACGTCTGCCGTGGACATTAGGCCTTCCTCCATTGTTGGGTCTGACTCTCTGAGTCACCCCTGATGCTAAGACAGACAGCCCCTTATTTACACGTTTTGTGTCTCAGAGAGAAAACACTTCCAGGCATTCTAGGTGTGCACAGGGGGAGAAGCAGCCTCTCAGGATGGCTGTGACGTGGAAGTGTGAATAACCTAGCCATGCCTCCTGCTGGGCTTCGTGCCCTGCCCACACCTGCAGGGGCCCCCCGCCCAGCCTTCCTCCAGCTCTGCACCTCAGGACCTTTGCACAGGATGGTCCTGATCCTCTGGGGACATGTCCTGTTGCTCTCTCCCCAGCTGTGGCCCCTGCTCCAGCACCTTCCCCAGAAAGGTACCCTCTGAGCCCACCTCTGTTAGCTGCGGGTCCCAGCTGTAGTTAGTCTGCTGTGACCCCAAGTGTGCGCCTGGCCTGGCGCACCTTGTAGAGCAGTGTCAGCATCAACCTGCTGCTTTCTAGAAGCTCCTGATTGAGTCCAGTGATGTGTGTTTGGGGTACGCATGACAAAAGAAGCCCACGTTCATGGTGGAACATTACAGACCAAGGGAACAGCAGCACAGGCTTTGAAACCCCCACGGTCTCCCCCCAACCCAGCTCTGTGCTGTTCACACAGTTCAGGCCCACATCCAGGTCTCTGCCCGGGCGACACCAGGCACTGGGGGGGCTGACTGCTGTCTTGACCGCAGGGACCCTGGTCCCTTGGTTTGTTTCTTTTCACCCAAGCCTGAGCCCCCTTTAGGAAGGTGGGAGTGGTCGTGCCTCCCCAGGGGTGAAAGAGACAGATGTCGTTTGGGGGCGTAGACCCCCCCACCCTTCTGAACCAGGAACCTCTGGCGATTCCAAATGGGAAGGGTGACTATGAGGGTCACTTAAACTGACAGAGGAGGTGTGATCCTGCTCCCCAGCCACACAGGCCCTATTTCCAAGCTTAGGAGCCTCCTCAGCTGGTGGTTGCCACCCGGACAGGACACACGGGGAACTTGCTGTCCTTACAGAGTCCTGTGGTTCAGTTCAGATGTCCTCACGCAAGCAGCCCTG
Organism: Cervus canadensis; assembly: GCF_019320065.1. NCBI lineage: Eukaryota > Metazoa > Chordata > Mammalia > Artiodactyla > Cervidae > Cervus > Cervus canadensis. The sequence continues at coordinate 87,266,060 of NC_057389.1, read as the reverse complement.
CCTCCCATGACACGGGGCCACACCTGAGGACATCTGTGGTTGTCGCACTGGGGTCTTCTAGCGTCAGGTTAGGGGGAGGGGCACAGAGTGGCCTGCCCCTTGCCTGAGACCCTGTCCCATGTCGCTGGCCCTGGGGTGGGGTTCCAGCCATCTGTCCAGAGCCAGACTGCTCAGGCCACTCCTTCCCTTTCAGAACCACACCTTCATCAAGCGGTCCGAGGTGGAAGAAGTGGATTTTGCTGGCTGGTTGTGTAAAACACTGCGGCTAAACCAGCCCAGCACGCCCACACGCACCGCCGTGTGACGGTGGTCCTGCTGCTGCCACCAGGCCTTCCCCCCACCCCACCTGCCCCTCCTGCCATGCCCTCCGAGGGGACGCACATGTGGCCCTCAGGCCCAGGGAGGCCGATACTGCTGTGCTGTCTTCTCAGATCCTGCTTCCTTAGGTTTAAAGAAAAAAGAAAAAAAAAAAACAAAACAGGGAAAGAAAAAGTAAATGTACCAGTTGTGCTTCTTGTTCCTTGTTCTTGGGGTCTCGATCCCCGT
>NC_057389.1:87250706-87265414 GCF_019320065.1 Cervus canadensis | reverse complement strand
TGCAAGCCCGGGATGCCATGTGTGCATCTGAACACGCGGGGCGCCCGGCAGACCGGCCCTCTGGGGCCACGGTCCGCTGGCTTGAGGCCGCATCACCCACAGGGGGGGAAGAGGGCTGTCTCCCTGAAGCAGGCTTCGAAGGCTGACCTGGGAGCTGGGAGGTGACGGGCTTGAAGGGCCAACAAACTGGGGTGCCTGCTGGCAGAAGGCAGGGTGGAAATTGTGTGATTTCCAAAGGGTCTGGTTTCACTTGGGGTGGCGGGGATAAGTTGGGATGAGACTCAGCAGCTTTGGGAGGGGGGCCGATTCTCAGGTGAGCTCGAGTCCCACCAGATGCTGCCATCATCTAGCATCCCCAAGGCCCTGGCCGTCACCCCAGGAAGCAGGCAGCCTGCTCCCCCAACCCGCCCCATCTTACCATTTATTTACAAACTCCTGGAAGTCCTGGGTGAACACACCGTTGGGCAGCTTGGGAGGAGGCTGAGGGACAGACCAGATGGGTGGGGGTCAGAGGTCAAGGATGGTTTGGGAATCAGGGGGAAAGACACCGCCTAGCCATGCGGCCCCTCAGGACACCTCTCATGGAGGCAGAAGCCACCACCCTACTCCCTCCAGCAGCTTCCCTGGGAGCCCTGCTGCCTGCCCTGCCACCTGGGTTTGCCTCTTCCCAGGTTTTCTTTCAAGAGCTCTCATGTTGGGATCACAACTGGTTCTGGAGAGAAGGAGAAGGGGCCATCCCGTCCGCCTCCTCTGGAAGTGCCTGGAGTGAGCTGAGGGTGTGGATCTCAGGGAGGCAGCAGCTGCTGGGGTTTGGGCCTGCAAACTGGGGGAGCCCACTCCCCCACCTCCTTGGGAAGGACGTGCTAGCTGGGCCCGGGCAGTGCTGCTGGGTGCAGAAGTGCTCTCACCAGAGCCGCCCGCCCAGCTCTGTCATCACTGACCCTGCTCTGAGCTGCTCACCTTGAGAGCCAAGCCTGGGCCCAAGGCCAGCCACCCCAACATCCCAGGGCTACCGGAAACCATGTCTGTCCCAGAGGGCCCAGGACAGTGATGCGGCCATGCTGAGAGGGCTGGCTCTGGGGTCAGTTCCTGCTGGGTCCTGTGCCGTTCCCCTCCTCATGCCTTGATGTACCCATCTGTACAGTGGGCATCCATGCTGCACTCTCATGGGCTGGGGCTCCCTGAGGGGAGGGGGACACCTGAACCGTCTCTGAGGAAGTGGGAGGACTCACGACCTCACACACAGACACTAAGATGCTCAGAGAAGGAGGTGCGGGTGTCAGGGCGCCTAGGCCCTGGCACTTAGCCCCCGGGCTCAGAGTGACAATTCTGGGTTCGTCTCTATAAAGATAAGAAAACAGCCCCTTGGGGAGAGTAGATCTATATATTGCAGGTAGAAGTGAGGCCACACGTCTTCACACCTAGTAACAACATCCTATTGAAGACAACGGTCTCCATCTCTCCCTGCAGCCCCTCCCCCACACACCCCACAGTCTACGTGTCCAATTCTCTTCTGAGGCGGGGGGAACGCCTTCCAACAGGAATAGCTTACTCCCGCTGGTGTGGAAAACCTGCCAGTGGGGCTCTGGGCACGCACCTCGTTCACGATGTAGTCCAGCAGCTCAAAGATCGCCATGGCTGGCCGGCTGTCCATCCCGTGACCTGCCCGGGGCAGAAATGAATTCGGGTGAGATGGGCAGGTGGCCACCGTGCTTCTGTCTGGCGTCAAGGCCTGAGTGTATGGAACGCAAGGCTGACCACCCTCCTCCCACCCGGCCTGAACCACAGGGCAGGCTCCCTGGCCCGGCTGCCCTCCTGGGAAAGGAACTTCTCTCCTGACCCTCAAGTGAATGAGAAAAAGGAAACAAACCCCAAACATGGAAACAAATAGGAACTTTGGTTGACAAGGCATACATCTGGCATGGGGCCGCGTCTGGGCTGTCCCAAATCCAAACCCCTGTTCCCGGTGCAGGCAGGGCGTTTGGGGGGGGTGGAGGGGGTGGCGGTGGGCAGGCAGCTGTGTGTATGACCTTGCCCAGACCTGCGGGCTCACAGTGGTGGCCGGCCGCGGTGGCTGACCCCTGTCCTAGACCCAGCTGGCCAGGCCTGCATTTGGCAGCTGGACTTTTGCCTTCTGTCCCCTGTCCTGAAATGGGCACTCGGGCTGGGGCCGGGCTGGGGGAGGTGCTGGCAGGCGAATGGCCTGGCATAGCCCACTGCTCCTCCCTGCCTGGAAGGTTGGGGCATCATTTGGGAGTCAGGCAGGGAAAGGAGGGGCCACAGCCTGAGGACACAGATTTGGGTGGGGGGTTCTCCCCTCGGAGGAAGTTACAACAGCCCAGCAGTCTGAGCATGGCAGCAGGGAAGCAGGGGGTCTGGGCTTGAAAATATTGTGAAAACCAACTGATGACACATGTGTCTATCCATGGTGAACAGATGCCACGTAGTGGAATATTATGTGACCATAAAAAAGGAGTGAGGCACCGACACTTGTGATGTGGACGGACCCTGAGAACACAACGCTCAGTGAGAACAACAGACACGGAAGGACACACAGGCTGTGATTCCACTGATGGGAAACATCCAGAACAGGCAGATCCACAGACACAGAGAGTGGGTTCCTGGTTGTCAGGGGAGGGGAGAGGGACAGGGGTTCCTTCTGAGGTGACGAGAATGTTCTGGATTCAGATAAGGTGGTGGTTGGACATCCTTGTGAATGTACAGAAATCCAGTGTTATTAGCCTGAATCGAGTGGATCCTATGCTATGTGAATTCTATCTCAATAAAGCTGTTAGGAACCAGCCAACCAACTGCAGTCTACTGCATAGTCCTTTGGTCTCAAACTTAATTCAACTCTCTTCCAGTCACCTGACTTAAGAAAACTAAAATAAAGTCACAGATCCCTAAGTGCTGTTGCCTAATTATACCATCTGAGCTGTGACCATGACCCTGAGCCAGCCCTCAACATGGTGCAAGCATCAGCCTGAATCTCACAGGTGGCTGGTCCGGGTACCGTGAGGCCTCTGCGGGACACAACTCTTCCCGCCTATGCTGGGCTATGCAACAGGGTTGAAGCCACCAGCCACTGGAGGAGACCCTGAGTTGAGTTCCTTTCAATTTGCGCTCCCCAAAAGGTTGGATCTGACACAGGAGAACAGCCATGGCAGGTGGTGGCTGCAAGCCTGCTTGCTGGGCAACCCTTCGGCTTTTCGTATGCTTGAACGTTCTCGTGATAAAAGGTGGGAGAAACCATCCCCCTACCCCACCCCCGCCCTGGCTGAGGATTGAGCCTCTCAACCCAGCCAGCTGGCAGCAACAGGTGCAGCGGCCCCAGACGGGAGGGTCTGGGGCACTTGCAGCACTGTCCCCAGAAGCCACAGGACCATCTGAGGACTGCCGACCACAGGGAATACGGCCCAGGGGAACAGGTGGTGCTGAGAGGGGCCCGTGGGGAGGCAGCTGCCGTCCCCAGCCTCTGGGGCCCATCCAAGCTGGAAGCCCCAGCCTGGAGCCCTACCGCTGATGGGGCGTCCGGGGGGCCTCGGCCGCGGCGAGATGCTGGGAGGTTCTCCTTCCACACCATCGACCATGGGCCGGCCAAATATGGCCTCCAGCTCCTTGGCATCCGGCGGGGGGATGGGGTACCTTCCGATGGACAGTTCCACCAGGGACAGGCCCATGCTCCAGATGTCTGACTGCACCGAGTAGTGGGTGCCTTGTAGCCGCTCCGGCTGCAGGGAGACAGGGAGAGACACCCCAAGGGTGACAAGGAGGGGCTGGCACCCTGGGGCCCCCCTGCACCCCTGTCCCACTCTGGGATCCCTCCAGAGACCCAGCGACAGAAAGCAAGCCATTCCGTCTCCTCCCTCCACTCCATCCATCAGAGCTGACAGCAGCCCCCCACAGACCCACAACCCACAGCTGGAGAGTGCCCTGCCCAGGGACATCTTGTTCTCAGGACAATCCCAAGACTGACTTCTCACAATTTGCTCATAAAATCGCCTGGATGGCTACTAAAATAGTGACTCAGAAATTGACTGACTATTCTCCCCGACTGGACTTTTACTAGCAGCGGAGAGCAGCTGGGCAGAAAGACAAAAACCCAAGTGAGAAGACGAAGGAGACTGGAAATTCAAAGGAGAGGAGAAACCCCCAGCAAAGACAGAAATGGCACAATGGGCAAGAGTAGGCTTCTGGAAAACCTGGAAAACAGGGAAAAGCTGACAGAGTTGGTGGCAGGGAGGATCGCAGAAGAATCTAGGGACACAGCGGGTCGAGGAAGGACTCACAGACATGTAGGACCGCGTCCCCACGAAGGAGTTGGCCATGGAGTCGATGAGCTGGCCGCTCACCCCGAAGTCACACAGCTTGATCTCCCCTCGGGAGTTGACGAGGATGTTGGACGGCTTCACGTCTGGGGGCAGAGCCAGAAGTGAGGACACTGCCACCCCTCACCCCCTGCACGCCCCAAGGCCGGGGTGCCCTCCCCTTACCTCGGTGCATGATCTGGTGTTTCTCCCGGAGGTATGCCAGGCCCCGCAGAACCTGCAGGGGAGCCGCAGGGCGCTGTCAGGGGGACTGTCCCCAGGGCCAGGCCACAGTGTCCACAAGATAGTCACCACAGTCACCCACCTCACCGACTCTCACAAAGTCCCCTGCCTGTGACGTGGGCAATGCTCTCTCCTCGTCTGAGGACGGTCTGGGATCCCTGGGAGCTAAGACAAGGCCTAAGGCTGTAAGTGTCCGGCCAGCCCCCTGCCCTGGAGGTCACCCCAGCCCCAGGGGCATCCTCTGTTAAGCCCTTCACTGTTGGGACTGTGCTCAGGCTCCCCAGGCTGACAGGGTGAAGGATGGAGAGGCTGTTTCACCAAGTCAGTGAGGCCACAGTCAATGATGACAGCACTGTGGGACACCACGTGTCTGGGGTCACAGCATCTCCTCCCCTCGCCCAAGGCCTGCATGGGCCGGGGAGCGTTACCCCACTTCACGGGCAAAGGGACTTGGCCCACTCAGGCACGCAGCTGGTGGAGGCTGGCAATGGCACCTCTGCCTCTTTGAAGGGGGCCACGCTGATGGCCACCACTGGCTTCCAGGGGCTCCTTGAAGCCTGGTCACCTGGAAGCGGGGAAGAGCAGTAATGAACCCTGAGAGTGCAGGGCCAGGCATGTGCCTACACACTTACCGCGATGCTGACCTTGCCCAGGATCTCTTCGGGGATTCTCTTGGCTTCTTTCAACACCTGGTCCAGGGAGCCGCCATCCTGGGGACAGCACAGGGGACAGGCGAGCTGCTCTGAGCCATTGCCAGGCCAGGGCCTTGGGACACCAGAGCAGCAGGCTGGAAAACAAACCACTTCCCAGGCTCCTGGCGAGCGGGTGGTCACTCATGTCTGCAGGAAAGAAGCCAGACCACAGCCAGAGGCGACCCGCGGGCACAAGGCAGGGACTCCCATTGCTTCAGGGGCTCAAGAAGCAGAAAGGCTGCCACCATGCTCCCAGGTGGCTGAGCTTCCTGGAACCCAGGCCCTGGCTGGACAATAGGACTCAACCTTCCTGAGGCTGCCAGGTAGTGGCAGGCAGAGCGGAGCCACAGAGGCCACTGCTCCATGGGCTAGAGTTCGAGCTCACAGCCAGAGCACCAGAGAGTGTATCCGAGTGGGCTCGCAGCTCTGGGCCTGGGTCCCCTTCCAGCAAGCCGGCCATGGCCGTGGAAAGGGGAGCGAGGCCACAGGGGTGCCAGCCCAAGTGCCCAGCGCAGAAGGGAGGCCAAGCCCATGGGTTCCCTCACTGCTCCCTGGCCGAAGCCTCCCCAGCTCCGCCAGGAAGGCCTGATGGCTGATGGGCACAGGGGAAGGGGAGCAAGCGACAGCCACTGCTCACTCTCCTGCCCCTGGTACGTCCAGCAAAGGACCTGACACAGGTCACCCTAGTCGGTTCCCTGACCCGGGCGGGGACCCAAATCCACAAGCTAATGAGAAAACGACAGAAACCCAGGGTCTTGTGCAAGGTCTTGTGCAAACATGGAGACCACAACCCCAGGGGTTGCCGACTGGCCCACAGCACCTCTTGGCCACACGGAAACCCCCCCAGGGTGTCTGGCAGCCAGAGCTGGACCTGGGGGATGCTGGCAGAGGTGGTCGAAATGGGAACTCAAGGCTAGGAGGACAGCCTGTTTTCTCTCTCCCCTGCTCCAGGGCCCCTGTGGCCACCTGCTGCCCCAGGAGGCCTCTCACTTTGCTGGGGGGGTGGGGAAGAAGCCTGCAGGCTCGGGGATGCCTAGTCCCCCTTCCTAGCCCTCTGTCCCCACTGTGTCTGGTGAGAAGGGCTGTGTTGAGAGTTCTGGAAAACCCCAGGCCCTCTGACACTTTAGGAATCCATGCAGGCTCTATGGACTTGCCCCAAACTGAGGGCGAGTGACCGTGCACGCGCCCACAGTGGGTGTGGCTGGAGAGGAACCCACGGGACCAGGCGGCCTGGTGCACCCAGCAGACAGGCTACTGGCCCAGCCCCATTCTACATGCTTGGTGAGATGGGAATTCCTTTTCTTCTCATTAAAACAAAAACAAAAACTATTTATTTATTTTTGCCTGTGCTGGGTCTTCACTGCTACACTTGGGCTTTCTTTAGTTGCGGCAAGCAGGGGCTTTTCTTCGTTGTGTGCAGGCTTCTCACTGCGGTGGCTTTTCTTGTCGTGGAGCATGGGCTCTCGAGCACAGGCTCAGTAGTTGTGGGGTACGGGCTCAGTTGCTCCATGGCATGTGGGATCTTCCCGGACTAGGGATGGAACACGTGTCCCCCCAGACTCGCAGGCGGACTCTTAACCATTGGACCGCCAGGGAAGCGCTTCTTCTCCTGTTCTCAACCTTAAAGGAATGTTTGGAAAGGATCGTGGTCTCTCTCTTTCCAACTTGGCTCCTGATTTTCCGAAGGGCTGTGATACGTCTGTGGGACAGCGAACATTCATGCAGAGATGGGGCCAGGAGAGGCCCCAGGATGGGGTCTCGAGGTGGCTCAGAACACAGTGAGGTTCTTTTTCACCTCGCCCCCAACATTAGAACGGGCCATTCTCTGTGAGGGACCATCCTGGGTGCCATGGGCAGCATCCCTGCCCCCTAGAACCATCTCCCTGGCTGTGACAACCACGAAGGGCCTCCACACCGCCCAGTGGGGAGCCCCGGGTCCACAGCTGAGGAGACATGGGACAGGATGTGGTATGAGAAGCCCCATGGCAAGGTCCCTCTGAGCCCGGGTCTTACTCCTTATGCATGACTGTGAGCTTTCAATTTGCCCCTGTGTCCTCTGAGCGTCCCAAAGCCCTCCACTCATTGAGAAGGGAGCACATGAATAGATCCTTCTTTTGGTAGCTTTTTTTAAAAGATTTTTTAAAATTTGTTTTTGGCTGCCCTGGGTCTTTGTTGCCATGTGAGAGCTTCTCACTGTGGTGGCTTCTCCTGGGGGCGGAGCACAGGCTCCAGAGCTCGGGCCCAGCTGTGGTGCACAGGCTTAGCTGCTCCAGGGCGTGTGGACTCTTCCTGGACCAGGGATTGAACCCGTGTCCCCTGCACTGGCAGGCGGATTCTTAAACACTGGACCTCCAAAGAAACCTGATACATTCCTCTTAAAAATTCAAATGCAGATGAACTGCACCCTGATCTCCCAGCAATTCCACCAGCCTTCCCAAAGTGTGACTTATTTTCTTCCAGATTCTTCCATGCTCCTGCACACACATCCATGTGCACAGAGGAAGACTGCGTTTTCAGCCTGTCTGTCTGTTCATTCATCTGTGGGTTCGAACGATACACACTTTCCTCCTGAAGGACTGCTCCTCCAGAGCGTACCTGTGGGTTTCATTTCTCCCCTGGAAAGTTGCCTGCTGTCATTCTTTACCTCCCCTTTGCTGAAGGACACATCTGATTTTTCATTATTGTAGAAAAGGGACTGCTTTCTTTGGTACATTTGACTGCAGGCCAAGAAGTACCAAGAGGTGCCTCTGAGTGGTCTGTCAGCTGCTCCCTGGCCACTGCAGCCCCTGAGACACCACTGTCCAGTGGTCCAGGCCCCTTGTTTCCCCCGGGAATGGGTCTGGGTGCCGGGGCAGCCACCAATTCTGCTGTTTTCCGCACTGGCAGGTGAGTTTCTCCTTCTGGGCTGAATTGGGACTGCTCATCATAGCCGGTAGGCTTTTTCCACAAGCTAGAGCTCGAAGCTCGCCGGCGGGAGAGGAGAACCAATGCAGCAGGACCCTGCGTACAGGCAAAACCTTGCCCCATCCTCACCCCCTCAAACAGACACAGTGTGACATTCTTCCAGAGTCCCATGAAGGGAGGTGAGGGCACTGCAAGAGCCTCCCTAAGGCTCAGCTCTGTGGGCCCTCACCTGTTAGCAGAAAGCAGGGTGCGTGGGCCACACTGGAGCCCATGTCTTGGAGTTTGTGTGTGATCTACATGTCCACCGTCCTCTTATGCTTGCTATGAAAGTGAACCAGAAGAGCCCAACCAGGAGCTAAAAGCACGAGCCCAGCAAGCAAAGAGAATCCAGCATCCCCCCAGCACCATGTGTGCTGCGGGAAGGAGCCTCACAGGAACCAAGGCTTCACACCCACTGAGAGTGGAGGGGGAAGAAGAGGGGCGGGGCTGGGACGCTGCCTCTCCTTTGCCAGGAGAGAGGAGCCTCCTGACTCAGGATATCCAGGGAGCAGGGGTGGGGGTGGCTGAAGAGAAGCTGGGGGATGTCCCTGGTGGTTTCATAGGGTCTTAACGACCCCGTGCTTCCAAAGTGGGGAGTGCAGGTTTGATCCCTGGTTGGGGAACTAAGATTGCATGTACCACGCCTGTGTGCTGTGGCCAAAAACAAAGAGAGGAGGTGGGGAGCAGGGGGAAGGGAAGAAGGAGAGAGGTGGGGGTGGGAGTGGGGGGTTCATTACAATACAGCAGAGGCCTCCTCAGACCAGAGTGACTTCACGTCCATTTCTCGCCCTGACTCTGCCTGACTCTCATCTGCAAGGAGGTGGCCAGGTGGGTGGGCAGATATGACCACCTTCTCGCCAGTGAGAAAGGGGCACCCACTGGGCACTGCCAGCTTGGGGGGAGCCCTCCCTGCGGCTCACGTGCATTCCTGGCGGGCTCTTGCTTAAATTCGTTTCCTGCCTTCATTACAAAACCATCAGAGAGGACAGTGTGCTGGAGGCCGGGCGTAACGGAAGCTGCCTGCTGAAAGCCACACTGCATCCTGGTTTTGCAAGGGCCCCCGAGGGCCGAGGCCTGGACGGCTGGGCTCGGGCAGGGCTCTACCTGCCGAGGGCGGGTGGCAGAGGGCCGGTAGTGTTTCCTCCAGGAGCCTTCAGCTCTGACCACTTCTGCTTTCATGACATTCAATCCCACCCATTTCTGAGCCTTGAGACCAGAGTTCCTTAATGACAGGGTGCATAGGAATCAGCCGTGGTTTAAAGGAGATGGGCACCCACCCTCCACTACAGAGGCCTGGTCCCCACGGGCCTGAGCTGGGGGTCCAGAGCTGTGTCCCCAGACCACACACTCCGGCCAGAGGGCACGTGGGAAGGAGCAGTCAAGCGTTTCTTCGAGCAGCCCTCCCCAGGTAGGCCTGCTTAGGTTCACAGACTTTCCTGTTTTTTTTTGGCAGCACCACATAGCATGTGGGATCTTAGTTCCCTGACCAAGGATTGAACTCTCACCCCTCTCAGCGGATGCGCAGAGTCTTCACCACTGGACCACCAGGGAAATCCCAGGTGCAAGGACTTTCAACGTAGCATTTTTACATAATGCGGCAGGGACTGGGAACAACCTCAGTGTCCGGCAACAGTGCTTCATAAATTACCCGATGGGTGCACATGGACGCCGGGACAACCAATGGAGGGAACAAGATGGGCCCAGCTCTGAGCCCACAGAGAGCAGTGTCTCTCATGGATCCAGAGAAAAAGCAAAATTGAGAGGAGGCTATGTGGTGCTTAAGAAATGAAGGAAGCTGTGTGCAGGGTGTACAGAGCTGCGCCGCCTCCCCACCTGCACTAGGCCCCCGGAACAGGCCAGGGCTCTGGGGGGTGGGCTCACCATGTGCTCCATGCAGATGCTGATTTCGCCGTCGCTGTAGAAGGCCCCGTAGAAGCCCACGATGTACGGGGAGTTGCACTCGTGCAACACTTGTAGCTCTCGAATGATCTGGTTCCGGATGGCTGGCTTGATCTCCAGGTGGATCAGCTGCGGGGGAGATGGGGACGGGGTCAGGGTCACACGGCTGAGGGGCCTAGAAAGGAGGGGTCATTCACCTACCTGGGAGACGAGGACGCACACCCAAGTGCAGACTTGAACGGGAATGTTCACAGAATCTGGAAGGTGGGAGCAACCCGTACACCCTGAATCAACTGAAGGAGGGACAGGCCGAGGATGCTGTCCCTCCACGCATGGAAGCATCACTCAGCCATGACGAGGAGAGAAGCCCCGACACTCGCTATCACATGGATGTGGCCTGAGAACATAATGCTAAGTGAGAGGAGCAGACACAGAAGGATACACAAGGTGTGATTTCACTAATGGGAAACGTCCTGAACAGGCTGATCCTCAGACACAGAGAGTGGGTCTCTGATTGCCAGGCCTGAGGGTGGGGTGGGGGAGTGACTGCTCATGGGGATGGAATGCATTTTGGGGTGATGAAAATGTTCTGAAATTGATGATGGTGATGGATGCACAGCTCCATGAATATACTAAAAATCACTGAGTTAAATACTCTAAAAGGGTCAATTGTATGGTAGGTGAATTACATCTCATTAAAGCTGTTTAAAAAAAGTATCATCAGAGGCAACACTGTCCACTTGGTTACAAGGGGAGCTCTGTGAATCAAATTTTACAGAGTGTCAGCCCTTCCCAGGAGCAAACCCAGCAGTGCCCTGTTCGAAGGGGCAATTGCTTCACCACTGCCCCTCGTCAGGGTGGGTTCCCCTTCCCCTTCCCCTGCCAGCCAAGAGACCAGAGAGAGCCTCCCGCTGCCCCCCTGGGAGCCTGACTCCCCTTCCCTTGAGTTCAAGTCGACAGAAAGGATTGTCACCAAATTGATCATGATACCTGGAAAGACGAGGAAGGAAAGGACCGCCTAGAGATGCAGAAGACAGCTGACAAAGGGCCCAGAGCAACGCCCAGCTACAAACCCCAAGGAAGCCAAGATGCCTGGCAGGAGAGAGCCAGGCTGTAGATCGCTGACCTGGCTGCTCAGAGTCCCAGGTGCCCCAGCCACCGCGATACAATAAGGCAAGGGTATAATTCCCACCCACCCCTGTCAGAGAGGCAGAGCCAGAGCCCAGCTATCTGAACGTGACCAACTCAACAGACATTTCTGTGCAGTTGATTACGCGCAGGGCCAGTGATGAGCAGACAGCAGAGAAGGTCCTGCTTGGAGGGGACATGCCACCGGGAATGGGTGAGACACAGGCAGAGCAACCCCAGGTGGTAGAGGTGCTGATGGAGGAATCACAGACAGGTGCCCCAGGATTCCGGTGACATTGAGGCCAGGCCTCAAAGGATGGGTGGGACTCAGCCAGATGGACAAGGGATGGTGGGAGTGCCAGGTGGAAGGACAGAGAGTGGCCTGTTGGAAGGGTATGGGCCAAGTTCAGGGGGTACAGTGTATGTGTGGGACCCACACGAATGCCCCTCAAAACCTGGAGAACTGTGGAAGACTCTGGCAACACGGTGCCTGGTGCCCACGAGGCCCCCAGGCAAAACCTCCCACCCCTACTTGAAGGATGCCTGCAGAGCCGATCTCTGGTCGCAGGCTCTCGGACAGCGTGCCTTCCCACGGCCAACCCCAGCAGGATGGCTCTCTCTTGTGAGGGGATACCCAGCACGTGCCCACAGACTAGGTCAACTGCAAAGAACAGACCCAAGAGGATTCAAGTCCAAGCCAGACAGCGGCCAGCTCAGCCTCAGGTTCTCAGGAGAACAGAGCTGCTGGTCTACGGGCACGAGAATGCACACTGGGGTTTTGTGCCAGCTGACTCAGGGCCATCACTCCAAAGAAGGTGGCCAGTGTTGGGACGTGGCCTTGGGTAGGCCTGTAACCTCCGTTCTTAAAGCCAGTGGGACCGAGGGGAGGGACACACACAGAGGCTGAACACACATTCCTTCGCTGGGAGCACAGGAAATCAGGAAAGCCCTGTGGGCACAACACACTCTGAGTTCATCGGGACTCAGGACGCAGGAGGAGTCGGGATGCCACGCTGGAGTCCAGAGAACACTTGGAGACCAGCTCCCTTGGGTCTTGTGGGACTGGCCTCACTGCTCGTGTGGAACTGCTCAGGATACTGCCCTGCCCATCAGAGGGCCAGGAGGGACCAGAGCCCTCAGCAGGATCCCCGCTGATCCTGCCAGCCCCACCTTCACCCTCACACCTGGGCCATCTGATAAGCTCACACTCTTGGAATGCATGGAATTCAGACTCAGCTTCCTGGGAACTCGGAATTCCACCAAGGGTAGTGGAGGAAGGAAGTCACTGAGCCTAAACACCACTGTGTCATGTCCATTGCCCCACCTGTGTCCTTGGCTGGATACCGGCAAACAGGCCTTTGGGGTGAACTGGCCCTCCAGGAGCTCTGGACCCCCAAAGACCAGTTGAGGGCTTCAGGGCCACCGGGGAAGGTCTCCCTGAACTGTGTGATCCTGGGTGCGTGGCTGCACAGGCCACAGGCAACCAGAGGAGATCACGCCTGATGCAGAACAAAATCTGAGACCCACTCCCCCCTAGTTTTTGGACCCTTCTTTTTTTCCTTTCTTTCTTTTTTTGGAGTCAGCTTCCCAATGAGGAATCGAACCCTGGCCCTGGCAGTGAAAGTGCCAAGTCCTAACCACTGGACTGCTAAGGGAAGTCCCTTCCCCTCCCTCCCCACCAAAGTTTTTATTTTCAAAGGATTATAGAAGCTCAGGAAAGTTGCAAAAACAGCAAAGAGAGTCTGTGACTGAGGCGGGAGTCAAAGCGGGGCACAGACATACGTGGCGCAGGGCTACCAGCTAGACTACACCTGCCCACCTCTCCAACTTCAAACTCTGAAGCCCCACTTCACAGGCTTTAAGAAAGCTGTAGATAAACTCTCAAAAATCCGTGGTTATATAAGTCAGGTTATCTACCACCTGCAAGAGTCCTGGCCAACCTGAAGACCCTTCCGACCCTGAGAAGCACTCTGAGTTCAAGTCCCTACCACCCCCCACTGCTGTCTGAATTTCATGGCTGCCCTTCTGCTCCCCAGAGTGGGGGGTGCTTCGGGGAGAGCAGGGATTTCTGGGGCTGCTCTGGTTTGGAAAAGGCGGCCTGCGGAAAGCAGACAGAAATAAAAACGAGGGGTTGTACATTTCAGGAGGGAGGGGCTCGGCAGGCAGACAGCCAAGCGACAGACCCCAGCAGAAGCCCCAAGTGCACATCTCCCAGGAAAGGCGGGCCCTGCACAGATCCCCTGTCGCCAGGGTACGGGGTGGTCAGGTGTCCAAGAATGCAATTCAGAAACCATAGGGTCCAGATGATGGGATCCAAAGAGGGGGCTCTCTATGTCAACACGACGGCCCTGGGGACGTGTGCAGGGGCCACTGTCCCCCGGTGGGGACCTCCTCCTGTTCCCCACCCCCGACGTCTCTCAGGGACCCTCCCCCACAGACCAGGAGGGCAGCCACACAGCAGGCCCGATGAGGGTCGTCTCAGCATCAGGGTCTGCACTGAACAGGGAGGTGATGGTCACTTCACATGACCCCGGTAAGGCCATGGCACCCAGTTGTTGGGTCAGGCACCCATCTAGAAGTCACTGTGGAGGTATTTTTAGATGTGATTTAACACAGGAATCATCAGACTCTGAAGGAAGCAGGTGACCCTCTAAGTGGTGGGCCTTATCCAATCAGGTGAAAGCCTTCCAAGAAGGGATGGGATCCACCTCCAGATTCAGCTCTTCCCTGGGTCTGGAGCCCACAGGCCTGCCCTGCCGACTTCAGACCTGCCAGCCCCTATGACTGCCCGAGTCAGTGTCTACTCTTCCCCTCCATGCCCCCAGAGGTTCCCTCTCTCTGGAGAACACTGGCTAACACGTGTCGTTCGGACCCCATCCCCCAAAAAGTGACCGTCGCTCCCAGCAGCCAGTCTTGGTGGGCAGAGCTTTCTTCTGGCTCTGATGTCAGGGGGCAGCCGGCTCTAAGGGCACCTGACTCTCCTCTCTTTCATCTGCTCCTCTCTCAAGCCAGTCTGTTCCTGTGAATCTGAACTGTAGCCACAGCTGGGATGGCAGAGGGTGGTCTTAGAGGAGGAGCTGCGTGAGGCAAGCCTGCATTGCCACAGTCTAACTAGAACCCAAGCTGGGGGATGGGGCCTCTGAGCCCAGGAGCCAATCAGAAAGCAGATGCCTGCACCCTTCAACCTTCCCTCCCATCTCCAGGGAACCTGCCCGGACCACTGACCACCGGCGCCCACAGAGCACGGGGACAGAGCAGTCGCCCACTGCCAGCTGTGTCTCACCTTTCTGGCCATGATGAGGCCCGAGGGTCTGTGCTGGACCTTGGTGACCACTCCGCCATTGCCGGCTCCCAGCTCGGAGATCCGTTCGAAGTCATCGTCCTTGAGTTCACCGACTTTGGCCTTCTGGGTAAGGAAGGCTTCCAGCCGCTTCTTCTGCTGCTCGTCAAGCTCTAGCTCCTCTAGCTTCTTCTGGAGGTCCACCAGGTGTGCTCT